>NW_027441860.1:0-20503 GCF_048569485.1 Anomaloglossus baeobatrachus | reverse complement strand
GAACCCCCCTCCGCAGTAATCCTGGGTCAAGGATCCCGCGCCGTCCAATCTGGATCCAATATCATCTGATCGGTTTGCTGGAAGGCAAAGCGATCAGATGATGTGTCAGGTTCAAGGACGTGAATCACGTCACACAGCAGCTGATATATGATAGATGTATAAAAGCCGATTATACAATCAGCTGATGCATCAGTAGAAAAAAAAAAAAATACTGAGTCACGTCCGTGCTGATTACCAGCAGCTCCTGGAGCGATCGGATGAGAGTCTGATCCTGTCCCATCGCTGCAGGAGCTGCCGGTAATCAGCCGATGAAGTCTCCTGATGGCAGGATCAGCTGATAGGCCGGCGACACCGCGAGAATTACGATCAGCTGATGCGTCAGGTGACCGCATCAGGTGATCTGCGCCAGGTCCTGGAGGCATCGGACGTGCCCGGGAGTCTGCACACAGGCGGAGCGGGGGTGGCAGTACCGGGAGAGAAGCTGGGAGCGGACAGGGCACCGGGACCCTGCAGACAGGTGAGTATGACATTTTTTCTACTGTTCACTTTTGTTTTCGCCGCTGCCTCCACCTCCCGCCCAGACATGACGCCGCACAGGAGCTGACATGGCACGGGGCGGGTTGTGGAGGCAGCGGTGGCCGTACCGGGAGGATTCACGCTTCTGTGTTTACCAACAGAAGGAATCCTCTTCCTGTACACGTCACTTTAGTACCCACCCCTTGCGTTTATAGCTGCGTTTTTAGTCATAGAAACGCAGCTATATTTGCAATGTGCCTTTTTCATTGCGTTTTTGAACATCTCATTGAACTCAATGGGTGAAAAACGCAGTGAAAAACGCAGAAATAATTGACATGCTGCGTTTTTGTGGTCACCACAAAAACACAGCTACAAAAAAACGCTGTGTGCGGACAGGAAAATTGAAAACTCATAGACGTTGCTGGGGAAGCAATGTCACAGCGTTTTCTGCACAAAAACGCGGTAAAAAACGCCGCTAAAAACGCAGCAAAAACGTCTAGTGCGCACAAGGCCTTACATAGGCACCCTGATGATTTTCAAGTGTAAAGAAACGCGTTGGGAGTTACATGATGTCTGCCTGGTATATAATTTGGAGGATGGAGCGATAAAATACCTAAGGAGGTTTATCAGCATTTACTCCACGTCTGATGAATTTTGAATAGTCCGCTTTATGGTGAGATTGTTCCATTTGCAATGTTCATTTATGGTAAAAAATGACATGTGTATGAATAATAGTACTTTATCTCACTATTTGTCCTCTGTAATTGAGACAACTAGGGAATATTGGCAAGAAGCCTGACCTAGAGAGGACGGTAATTTTTGCGTCGTACCTGATTCCTTGGTCCATTTGAGCTTAGTGATCATGGTATTAGGTATTTCATTTTATATTTACGTTTTTACTATGATAATATATTATTTTTAGAAAGCACTATTAAAAGTTGTATTTTAAATAATATTTTTTCATGCTATACTGACATGAATGGTCCACTCTTGCTACAATAATTATTGACTTTTTGAGGGGTGTTTTTGAGTATTGTGCTATACTGAAATAATCCACCACACAGAGGGTAAAGTCGTCCAATAATGGGATAAATGTCTCAGGCACGAGTCACAATCCTCCAGCAGTTCTTTTCCAGGGAAATCGGGGTTTCTCACAGTCTCTCTGGGGTGTCAGCTTCTCCCTCAGAAGATCAATCTTAAGCCTGCTTTACACGCTTCAATATATCTCACAATCCGTCGTTGGGGTCAAGTTGTAAGTGACGCACATCCGGCATCGTTTGTGAGGTATCTGCGTGTGACATCTAGGGGCGATCAGGATTGAGCGCAAAACCGTTGATCGCAAACACATCGTATCTTTGTCTAGAATTGAACGTTTTGTTGCACGAACCTAGTCAATTGAAACGTGTGACATCCCTCATACGATTGTGATGTCTGAGGCTATGTGCGCAGGTGTGCACTCTGCACCGCAGCTTAACAAAGGTCCGCTTAAGAGCGCAGCTGAAAAGCTGCGTTCTGAAGCGCCTCACAATGTCTGTCATTCACTAATCTCTGTCAGTCGGTCACTATCTCTGTCCCTCTCTCTCTGTCCATGTCAGGCTATCCCTCTTACCCCCTCTCTCATACTCACCGATCCCCGATCTACGGCGTGGCTCTGCACGGCGTTCACACTGCTCCAGCGGCTTTTACTATTTTGAAAAAGCCGGCCGCTCATTAAACAATCTCGTATTCCCTGCTTTCCACGCCCACCGGCGCCTATGATTGGTTGCAGTGAGACACGCCACCACGCTGAGTGACAGGTGTCTCACTGCACCCAATCACAGCAGCCGGTGGGCGTGTCTATACTGTGCAGTGAAATAAATAATTAAATAATTAAAAAAAACGGCGTGCGGTCCCCCCAATTTTAAAACCAGCCAGATAAAGCCATACGGCTGAAGGCTGGTATTCTCAGGATGGGGAGCTCCACATTATGGGGAGCCCCCCCGCCTAACAATATCAGTCAGCAGCCGCCCAGAATTGCCGCTTACATTAGATGCGACAGTTCTGGGACTGTACCCGGCTCTTCCCGATTTGCCCTGGTGCGTTGGCAAATCGGGGTAATAAGGAGTTATTGGCAGCCCATAGCTGCCAATAAGTCCTAGATTAATCATGTCAGGCGTCTCCCCGAGATTCCTTCCATGATTAATCTGTAAGTGACAGTAAATAAACACACACACCCGAAAAAATCCTTTATTAGAAATAAAAAACACAAACATATACCCTGGTTCTCCACTTTAATAAGCCCGAAAAAGCCCTCCATGTCCGGCATAATCCAGGATGCTCCAGCGTCGCTTCCAGGTCTGCTGCATGGAGGTGACCGGAGCTGAAGAAGACACCGCCGCTCCTGTCAGCTCCACGCAGCAACTGAAGACAGCCGCGCGATCAGCTGAGCTGTCACTGAGGTTACCTGGATCCAGCGGTGGCCGCGGGTAACCTCAGTGACAGCTCAGCTGATCGCGCTACTCACCGCCGCTCCTGTCAGCTCCACGCAGCAAATGAGGTGAGTAGCGCGATCAGTTGAGCTGTCACTGAGGTTACCCGCGGCCACCGCTGGATCCAGGTAACCTCAGTGACAGCACAGCTGATCGCGCGGCTGTCTTCAGTTGCTGCGTGGAGCTGACAGGAGCGGCTGTGTCTTCTTTAGCTCCGGTCACCTCCATGCAGCAGACCTGCAAGCGACGCTGGACCATCCTGGATTACGCCGGACATGGAGGGCTTTTTCGGGCTGAATAAAGTGGAGAACGAGGGTATATGTTTGTGTTTTTTATTTCTAATAAAGGATTTTTTCGGGTGTGTGTGTTTATTTACTGTAATTTACAGATTAATCATGGAAGGTATCTCGGGGAGACGCCTGACATGATTAATCTTGGACTTATTGGCAGCTATGGGCTGCCAATAACTCCTTATTACCCCGATTTGCCAACGCACCAGGGCAAATCGGGAAGAGCCGGGTACAGTCCCAGAACTGTCGCATCTAATGTATGCGGCCATTCTGGGCGGCTGCTGGCTGATATTGTTAGGCTGGGGGCTCCCCATAACGTGGAGCTCCCCATCCTGAGAATACCAGCCTTCAGCCGTATGGCTTTATCTGGCTGGTATTAAAATTGGGGGGACCGCACGCCGTTTTTTTTTAATTATTTAATTATTTATTTCACTGCACAGTATAGACACGCCCACCGGCTGCTGTGATTGGGTGCAGTGAGACACCTGTCATTCAGCGTGGGGGCGTGTCTCACTGCAACCAATCATAGGCGCCGGTGAGCGGGGAAAGCAGGGAATACGAGATTGTTTAATGAGCGGCCGGCTTTTTCAAAATAGTAAAAGCCGCCGGAGCAGTGTGAATGCCGTGCAGCGCCGCGCCGGGGATCGGTGAGTATGAAAGAGGGCTGCTCAATTCAGTTCCTCAGGAGTTTAGCGGTCACCGGTGAGTCCTTCACTGGTGACCGCTAATCAGGACGCGACACAGACAGAGCCGCAGCATGACAATGAGGTCGGGTGAAGTTCACCCGAGTTCATTCTGATCGTGCGGCTCTTTCTGTGTCTGTTGTTAGCGGCCATGTAGCAGAGCTGAATGGCAGATGACATAGTAAAAACGCATCCCTACACATTACACACGCTTGGCAAGTCAAGAAATAAAAAAAAAAAAAATGGTGCCCAATGCATACGTCACAGAACACATGATCTAAAGGATCGCACATAAAATTGATCAATTTAACGTAGACTACTAACGCTCGTGTGACAGCAAATGAACGACCTACGTGAAATCTCATAAGATCCCGTATGCAACCTGTGCGTGTCACATCGCAAATGCGATTGTACAACAAATTGCAACGTGTAAAGCAGGCTTTACTCCTTCTCTCTTGTCTTTCTCAGCCAGAATGAATAATCCCCCAGGTAAGCAGAGAGTTTACTTGGATGCCAGGCCCCCCTCCCCCACACTTAGGGACAAAAGCACAGCAGGGGGTGATTAACCTGCAAACAGGACAATGTACACACAAGGAATACATAGAAGAGACAGAGCTCAACGCCTAAAACAGGAACATACACAAAATTATACACAACCCCCCATATTCCACCATCACACCAGCCATGCACTGAACTACTGAGTTGGTTTTGTTCCCTTTTTTGTTTATATAGATTAGACACTGTGTATACTGTATTTTTTGGATTATAAAATGCGCTTTTCCTCCCAAAAATTTAGGAGCAACGACTTACCAGCGATCCTGAAAACGATGTGACCTGATAAGGATCGCTGGTAAGTCGCTGTGAGGTCGCTGGTGAGATGTCACAGTCAGATCTTACCAACGATGCAGTAACGAACAACGACCTGTATAACGATTTCGGCGGGCATTAGGACCATGTTAGGAGGTCGTTGGTGGGTGTCAAACACAGCGATGCGTCCTGCCCATCAGGACATCGCCTTTGATGAAAATGTTCCAAACCATTCAGCAACGACTAGCGATCTCACAGCAGGTGCCTGATCGCTCGTAGGTGTCACACATAACGAGATCGCTGCTGCGTCACAGAAACGGTGACGCAGCAATGATCTCATTAGCGATCTCGTTAGCGATCTCTTTGTGTGTGACGGGGCCTTTAGGCTTCATCTGCACACTGCATCTTTTACTGCATTTTTGGTGCATTTTTGGTGAAGTTTGTGGTCACAAAAGATGCACCCAAATGCAAGCTTTTCCTTCCCCCAGCAAAGTCTATGATATTTCTATTTTGCTGTCTGCACAATACATCTTTTTTTGGCTGCGTTTTTGAAGACTCTGCCAATATACGGAATTTCAATTATTATTGCGATTTTGTCCCTGCATTTCGCAGGACTGGCAGATCAGTCCCCCGCAGATTTGGGGGTCAACAGAGGTTTAATCCCTGGTATCTGGCCAGATGCCGATCCCCATATGAAGTCTATGAGGACTAGAATCCAGCGCAAAGGGGTAGGAGCAAGCGCTTCATATTTACCGAGTCACTGGGGCTGCTGTCACACTGCTCCTGCAGCCGCTTCTGGGGCCACTTATTACCTTTATTGAATATGCACTGTATCCCCCACCCACCAGCGTCTGTGATTGGTTGCAGTCAGACACGCCCACACACGTGGACAGGTCTATATTGTACAGTAAAATAAATTTTTTAAAAATGCTGTAGAGTCCCCCCATATTATGATACCCCGCACAGTTAAAGCCACAGCAAGAAGCTACAGCCCTCATCTGCAGCCCTCAATCTAGAAGCAGGGTGGTGTGCGGCCTAGTAACCCCTTCCTACCCATCCTTGTTTTGTAATATTGTGTAATATGAATGTATAAAAATATGTTTTATTACTTATGTGTTCCGTATGTAAATGAGCAGAGGCTCTAGCCCCCTGGGCGTCGCATTGCCCTGTGGGCGTTTGCATGTTTTCCGTTGTATCACGCCCCTGTGGGCGTGATACCATAGATTTACATGAGCGACGTCCGCGTCGCTCCTTGAGATCCTGCGCATGGGCACTTACCATTTCCGCAGCCTTCTTATTCGGGTGCTTGCTTCTCGGCTTCAGACGCGCACTGTGCATGCTCAGAAGACTCCTGCGATTCGGCGGCAACAGACGCCGGATCCGTTTTTTCATGTTTTTGCTGGATTATGCCTGATGGCAAAAATCTGATGTGTGAAAGCAGCCTAAAGGCTACTTTACACACTGCGATATCGGTACCGATATCGCTAGTGTGGGTACACGTCGCTGTGACCGGCGAACCGCCTCCTTTCTAAGGGGGCGGTCCGTGCGGCGTCACAGCGACGTCACAGTAGCGTCACTGAACTGCCGCCCAATAGCAGCGGAGGGGCGGAGATGAGCGGGACGTAACATCCCGCCCACCTCCTTCCTTCCGCATAGCGGCCGGGAGGCAGGTAAGGAGAGCTTCCTCGTTCCTGCGGCGTCACACATAGCGATGTGTGCTGCCGCAGGAACGAGGAACAACTTCGTTACTGCTGCAGTAACGATATTTGAGAATGGACCCCCATGTGACCGATGAGCGATTTTGCACGTTTTTGCAACGATGCAAAATCGCTCATCGGTGTCACACGCAACGGCATCGCTAATGCGGCCGGATGTGCGTCACCAATTCCGTGACCCCAACGAGTTCGCATTAGCGATGTCGTAGCGTGTAAAGCCCCCTTTAGTCTTCTCAAGGAACAAAGCTTTCCCCTTAGGCTATGTGCGCACTTTGCTTTTTTTCATGCGTTTCAGCAGCGTTTTGAGCTGCAGCGTTTTACTGCAAAATTGCATGCCTTTTGATTTCCAGGCAAAGTCTATGGAAAATAGGGCTTTCTTGTGCGCACGATGCATTTACAAACGCTGAATTTTAGTTGTAAAAATTTGTCAAAATCCCTGCGTTTGAAGAAGCAACATGTTTTTGCCAAGTTGGCAGCGTTTTAATAATGTTGAAGTCAATGAGAAATATCTAAACGCATATTTTTCAAGAAAGAATGTGTTTTACTTGCTTTTTACTAGCGATCTGCATGTGTTTTTGACATAATAAACGCAGGTCTTTCGTCTTTCTCTCTCTGTCGGTCGGTCGGTCTCTCTCTCCCGGTCTCTATCTCTCTATCCATATCAGTCTCTCCCTCTCACCCCCTCTCTCATACTCACTGATCCACGATCACCGGCGCTGCACTGCACGGCGTTCACACTGTGGCGGCTTCTCTTTTGAAAATGCCGGCCGCTCATTAATCCATCGCATATTCTCTGCTTCCTCCACCCACCGGTGCCTATGATTGGTTGCAGTCAGACACTCCCCCATGCTGAGTGACAGCTGTCTCACTGCAACCAATCATGGGCATGTCTATATCGAGCCGTTAAAAAAATATATAAATAATTAAAAACAAAACGACGTGCAATCCCCCCCAATTTGGATACCAGCCAGGGTAAAGCCACACGGCTGAAGGCTGGTATTCTCAGGATGGGGAGCTCCACGTTATGGGGAGCCCCCCCAGCCTAAAAATATCAGCCAGCAGCCACCTGGAATTGCCGCATCCATTTAATGCGACAGTCCCGGGACTCTACCCGGCTCATCCCGAATTGCCCTGGTGCGATGGCAAACGGGGTAATAAGTAGTTAATGGCAGCAGCCCATAGCTGCCACTAAGTCCTAGGTTAATCATGGCAGGCGTCTCCCCGAGATACCTTCCATGATTAACCTGTACGTTAAAGAAAATAAACACACACATCCAAAAAATCCTTTATTTGTAATGAGAGAAAAAAAACCCTCTTTCACCAATTTATTAATCCCTCAAAAACACCTCCAGGTCAGACTTAATCCACGCAAGATCCCATGACGCTTTCAGCTCTGCTACATCAGAAGCTAACAGGAGCGGCAGTAGAACACTGCCGCTCCTGTGAGCTCCATGCAGCAACTGAAGCGAGTCACGTGATCAGCTGTGATGTCACTGAGGGTACTCGCGGCCACCGCTCTCTGGTGGAGGACTGCAGCTGTGGCTACGAGTAACCTGAGTGAAAGCACAGCTGATCGCAGGGCTCACTCAGTCACTCAGGGGATTTGCGATCACAGGTGAGTCCTTCACGTGTGACCGCAAATCAAGCTGCGGCACACACACAGAGCCGCACGTGAAGTCGGGTGAAGTTCATCTAAGTTCATTCTGATCGCGCGGCTCTGTCTCGCAGCCAGCCATGCTCTTTTTTTTTTTTTTTTAAATAACTGAATGTTTTATTAAATTTTTTAAAACACACGGAAAAAGTACATGAATGCATAGATATGTCTCAAGCATATGAGCAATAACTGTAAACCGAGAATCATGTACATATCATACTATCCACTAATACAATAAAAACAGGGAATGTGACAAGACAAACAAAACAATACTAGACAAGGAGATATAAGGAGGGGGGGGATGAAGTGGTGAGGGTGGATATATCAGGCTTCCATCAAAACCATACCTTACTATTATTCTTTATCAGCCATGCTCTTTTTGACAGTGCGGTCCTACTCGGCTCTGCTGCAAGTCTGTGGGGATGCTGCAGAGCCGAGTGAGACCCCACTGTGAAAAATGTGCTTTCTGGATGCTTTTCCCACTCTGTCTATGGCAGAGCAAGCATCCAGAATGCATGAATTCTGCAGGAATGTGCGCACGTTGCGTTCTGCCGAATGCGTCTCAGAAGAACGCAGCTTTTTCGCCTATGTTCTGAGACGCACAGGCAGTGACTTACACGCTGCGGAATTGAACGCAATGTGCGCACATAGCCTTAAGGCCGCTTTATATGCTGTGGTCTCGCTAGTGAGATCGCTAGCGTGTGTACCCGCCCCCATCGTTTGTGTGTCATGGGCAAATCGCTGCCCGTGTCACACAAAATCGCGCTGACCCATCACACTACTTACTTGCCTAGCGACGTCGCTGTGACCGTCGAACCGCCTCCTTTCTAAGGGGGCGGTTCGTTCGGGGTCACAGCGATGTCACTAAGCGGCCACCCGATAGAAGCGGAGAGGCGGAGATGAGCGGGACGTAACATCCCGCCTACCTCCTTCCTTCTTCATTGCCGGCGGCCGCAGGTAAGGTGAGGTTCCCCGTTCCTGCGGTGTCACACATAGCGATGTGTGCTGCCGCAGGAACGACGAACAACATCGTACCTGCAGCAGCAACGATAATTGAGAATGGACCCCCATGTCACCGATTAGCGCTTTTGAACGTTTTTGCGACGATTCAAAATCGCTCACAGGTGTCACACGCAACGACATCGCTAACGCGGCCGGATGTGCGTCACAAATTCCGTGACCCCAACGACAACGCTTTAGCGATGTCGTAGCGTGGAAAGCGCCCTTTACACTTCATCTTAGCCTCCCATACAACCATATCAGATCTCATACTTTGCACTGACGAGGGGCAATCACCCCAAAACAAAATGTTCTGCAAATTGAGGTTCTGATCTGGCATAAATCTTTAATCAGATGACAAGGCTCGTTAAAGGGTCACTTTTGACTTTTAGGATTGCTGCTTCCAATAGATGGCACTATTTGTCTACTTCCTCCCTGAAGGCACAATTTAGAAAACAAATACCGCACTAGTTTCCAACCACATCGGGTACAAGATACACAGGAGATATTGCACAAGAAATATTTGGGTACAATTTCTCCTGTCACCCTTATGAAAATGAAAAACATGGGGCTAAAATAACATTATAGTAAACAAAATGTAATATTTTACTTTTTCCTCCCGGTTTGCTTTAATTTCTGTGAAGTATTTGATGGGTGAGCAAACTTTCAGATGTGGTTTTGAATACCTTGAAGGGTGCTGTTTGGGAAATGTCATTTAGTTTGTGAGTTCTCTGAAATATAGGCCCCCAGACACTTCAAAAGTGAAGTGGTCTATTATAAAAAAATAAATAAATAAATACATTGCAAAAAATGAAAATTGCTGCTGCATTTAAATCTTCTAACATGCTAAAAAAAGGATTTCAGAAATGATACTAACGTAAAGTAGATATGTAGCAAATGATATTAACTTATTTTTATATATATATATATTTTTTTTTGTCATTCAGCTATTCTATGCCCAGTGCAGCCTCCGGATCGGAGCCGGTGCTGCGTCGCAGTGCTCGACTGGCAGGAAAACCGCGGCCTATATATGTTTTTGAGGAACGGTATCCAAATTATTTATTTAGGCTCATTAGAGGTAAGATGTATGTTTGTGTGTTGTACTTGTTTTTATGTATGATTTCCCCCGTATGTAGTGGAAAAGTACTGTTTTGGCGCACTGTAAAGCTTGGAAACATTTTCCCCACAAAGATTGTATATGCCACACATTATTAATTTTCACAAGGGTAATAAGAGAAAATGGACAATACAGTTTGTTGTGCAATTTCTTCTCACTCCACCGATTCCCTTGTGGTGTATTCAGAGCTTGGAAGGGAAGAAGCACCATTTGACTTTTGAAGTGCATAATTGGCTACAATAGATAGTGGATGCCATGTCACGATGGCAGAGACCCTGATCTGTCTAAACAGTGAAAACCCCCCACAAGTGACCCCATTTAGGAAACTACACCCTTCATATAATTTTGCTAATGGTGAGGTGAGCCCTAGAACCCACAGGTGGTTCACGGAATTTTATAACTGAGCCGTGAAAAGGAAAAATACATTTTCCCCACAAAGATTGTATATGCCACACATTATTAATTTTCACAAGGGTAACAAGAGAAAATACATACATACAGTTTGTTGTGCAATTTCTTCTCACTCCACCGATTCCCTTGTGGTGTATTCAGAGCTTGGAAGGGAAGAAGCACTATTTTGGCTGTAAAAGATTGCAGACGCCATGTCCCTGTTATGTATGTGGAACTGCACATGTGGAAAATATGAAAGATGGTCTAGCTCAATACTACTACACCTGGCCTGCCCAGGTTTTGTTCAGGCCCCAGCTGTGCAGTCCCTAAAGGCCCCCGCACACAAAAAACTACCTTAACTGGATGACTTAGATGACTACTCGGACCTTTTACTTCCTAAGACGTCATCTTTTGTATTTCGTACCTCCTAAAGAATCTGGGTGAAGGTGCAGAGTAAAAAAATAAGAAAACCAAAAGTATCAATCTTTAATAAAAAAAAGCACTTAGCAGAAAAGCTGTAATTCCAAGCAAGGTCCACTTGAGAAATATCACCAACGGGAAATGCAAGCTCGGGGAAATTGTAACTCCTTTCCGTCCTTGGGCATACTTATATGTCATAGATTGGTGATACCGACGTAAGATGTAAATGAATGTCCTAGCAACTGCGGGGGTGCAGGGCGCTGTGTCCCCATGATCACCCCCGGGGACATGGCTTTCCCGACAGCCGAGCGCCAGATTTGACAGCCAGGGACGGTACCCGCACCGTCCATGGCTATTTAACCCCCTGAATGCCGCGATCGATATCGGTCACATCACTTAAGGGATTGGGAGAGGGATTGTGCTCCTTTTCCCCTCCGATCGCAGCTGCCACAATGTAATTGCGAGGGCCCGAATGTCGCCATGCTGACACATGAAGCTTCCACAGTGCAGCTCTGGCAGATAGACCATTGCAGTTGAATGCAGCTGTGATCAGAGCAGTGAAAGTTAGTATCCCATATAGGGATTATGTAAAAAAGGTATATATATATATATATATATATATATATTATATATATATATATATATATATGTCAAAATGTTGAAGAAAAAAAAAATCACAAAAAAAGAAAAAAATTCCAATGAATAGTTATGTTTGTGTGATACACTCGGATTTGGTGTTGCCGCGTCCATACCAGCCCGCGCTATAAAACTGTCACACTAGGTAATCCCTTTAGTGAACACTAAAAAACAAAATAGTAATAAAACTTAGCAAAAACTATTTTTCTTCAGCGCTCTATTGGGAGACCCAGACGATTGGGGTATAGCTACTGCCCTCCGGAGGCCACACAAAGCACTACACTAAAAAGTGCAAGGCCCCTCCCCTTCTGGCTATACCCCCCCGTGGTATCACGGGTTCTCCAGTTTTCAAGCTTTGTGCGAAGGAGGTCAGACATCCACGCATAGCTCCACAGATTTTAGTCAGCAGTAGCTGCTGACTATTTCGGATGGAAGAAAAGAGGGCCCATATAGGGCCCCCAGCATGCTCCCTTCTCACCCGTGGATGGTGTTGTAAGGTTGAGGTACCTATTGCTGGTACAGAGGCTGGAGCCCCACATGCTGTTTTCCTTCCACATCCCCTTGTAGGGCTCTGTGGAAGTGGGATCCTGCCGGCCTCTAAGCTCTGACGCCGGGCTCCGTCCACAGACCCAGTTGAACCTGATGGATATGGAGCAGGAGTACATTCAGGGACATGACCCTGCATCATACAGGTACTCTGTGTCCCCGGCAGGCACAGACACACTCCGGGCTGGCTGGGTGTTGTAGTGCGCCGGGGACCGTAACGATTGAGTTGGTGTTCCTGCAGTTTACTGGGGGACTTTGTGTTGTGGGAACGCAGCGCCGACCCCCACTGGACCGGGCGGCGCTGCTGTGACTTGTAGTGCGCCGGGGACACGCCGACCGCGCTTTTACGGCGGCGGCGTTTATAAATCCAGTCCCCGGCTTTTGCGGCCTAGCTCCGCTTCGTTCCCGCCCCCACCCTGTCAATCAGGGTAGGGGAGAGACGCTGTTTCGCAGCAGCGACGAGGGCTGGAGCCTGATTTACATGCTCCAGCCCTCTCACTAGGCACAGAGGGAAGCAGGCTTCCCGCTCTTAGTCAGGAACGCCCAGGGCCCGCCCCCCCTCCTCTCCCAGGACGCCGGCAGCCATTACATGCAGTCTGGCTAGAGGAGGGACGCAAGGCTCTGGGAGACCTGGACTAGGGGGCTTTTGGAGACCACACACCCGCTCTTAAGCGGGCGGTAAGCGGCATTTCAGCTGGCTCCTCTAGTGCCTCAGTGTGTATTGGTGTATTGTGTCACCAGATATATATATTTATTTATTTCTTGCACTGTGAGGTCGCTTCCTGGCTGGATACCCCAGATAGCTCTGAGGAGGCAGCAACATGTCATCCACAAAACGCAAGGCTGCCAAGGCAAGGGCTGTGTACACTGCGTGTGCTGCATGTGGGGCTGCTCTACCAGCAGGTTCCAAAGACCCCCATTGTGTGCAATGCTCAGATCCGGTGCTGCTTCGCCAGCCGGAGTCCGGAGGGGTAGTGACCCAGGCTGAGACGCTTGTAAGTCCTGCCCCGGTGTCAGGGACAGACTTTGCAGTTTTTGCTGACGGAATGTCTGTGACTATGGCAAAAATCCTTGAAACTTTGCAATCCATGACTGGGGCTCAGTCTATGGACACGGCGAGGTCTCTGTCCTCTAATCCCCCTCAGTTGGAATTAATCCAGACTGCAAGGGGGTCCCCGGCTTCCCTCAACGTCATCACACTGCTCAGGGTCTCAGCGCAATCAGTCACCCTGTGATGCGTCTGAAGAGAGTGATCAGGAGTCTTATCCTGGAACCCCTCTCAATCTGGATACCCCGGATGGGGACGCCATGGTAAACGAGCTTATCTCAGCCATCAATAGACTGTTGGATATTTCTCCCCCAGCTCCTTCTGCAGAGGAGGCAGCTGCAGAGCAGGAGAAGTTTCGTTTCCTCTATCCCAAGCGTAAATTGAGTGCTTTCTTGGATCACTCTGACTTCAGAGAGTCAATCCAGAAACACGACGCTCATCCAGAAAGGCGTTTCTCTAAACGTTCTAAGGATACACGTTTTCCTTTCCCCCCTGATGTGGTCAAGCGCTGGACCCAGTGTCCAAAAGTAGACCCTCCGATTTCCAAACTTGCAGCTAGATCCATAGTTGCAGTGGAGGATGGCGCTTCACTTAAGGATGCCAATGACAGACAGATGGACCTTTGGTTAAAATCTGTCTATGAAGCTATCGGCGCGTCGTTTGCTCCAGCATTCGCAGCCGTATGGGCACTCCAAGCTATTTCAGCTGGTTTAGCAAAAGTGGATGCTATCATACATCCAGCGGTGCCGCAAGTGGCGTCCCTTACCTCGCAGATGTCTGCGTTTGCGTCTTACGCTATTACGCTATTAATGCGGTCCTAGAATCTACCAGCCGCACCTCAATGGCGTCCGCCAATTCGGTAGTTTTGCGCAGAGCCTTGTGGTTAAAGGACTGGAAAGCAGATGCTGGTTCCAAAAAATGTTTAACCAGCTTGCCGTTATCTAGAGATAGACTGTTTGGCGAGCCATTGGCTGACATCATTAAACAGTCCAAGGGTAAAGACTCTTCCTTACCCCAGCCCAGATCAAGCAAACCTCAGCAGAAAAAATGGCAGCAGAGGTTTCAGTCCTTTCGAGGTTCGGGCAAGACACAATTCTCCTCGTCCAAAGGGACTCAGAGGACGCAAAGAGTCTCAGATTCCTGGCGGGCTCACGCACGCCCCAAGAAAGCAAATGGAGGAACCGCTTCTAAAGCGGCTACCTCATGACTTTCAGCCCCCCCCCTCCGCATCTCCGGTCGGGGGCAGGCTCTCCCGCTTTTCCGACATTTGGATGTCACAGGTCAAAGACCGGTGGGTGACAAACATTTTGTCTCGCGGGTACAGAATTGAGTTCAGTTCTCGTCCTCCAGCTCGGTTCTTCAGAACCTCCCCACATCCAGACCGAGCAGATGCCCTGCTGCAGGCGGTGGACTCCCTAAGAGCGGAAGGAGTAGTGATCCCTGTCCCTCCTCAGGAACAGGGTCGAGGGTTTTACTCCAATCTCTTTGTGGTTCCAAAAAAGGACGGCTCATTCCGTCCTGTTCTGGACCTAAAACTGCTCAACGAACATGTGCACGCCAGGCGGTTCCGGATGGAAACCCTACGATCTGTCATTGCCTCAATGTCTCGAGGAGACTTCCTTGCCTCAATAGACATCAAAGATGCTTATCTCCACGTGCCAATTGCTACAGAACATCAACGTTTTCTACGTTTTGTGATAGGAGACGACCATCTTCAGTTCGTAGCTCTGCCATTCGGTCTGGCGACAGCCCCACGGGTCTTCACCAAGGTCATGGCGGCAGTGGTAGCAGTCTTGCACTCTCAGGGACACTCGGTGATCCCTTACCTAGACGATCTACTGGTCAAGGCACCCTCTCAAGAGGCATGCCAACTCAGCCTGAATGCTACGCTGGAGACTCTACAGTCTTTCGGATGGATCATCAACTTTCCAAAGTCGATCCTGTCACCGACCCAATCACTCACGTATCTTGGCATGGAGTTCCATACTCTAGCAGCGATAGTGAAGCTTCCGCTGAACAAACAGCGATCACTTCAAACAGGGGTGCAATCTCTCCTTCAGGGTCAGTCGCACCCCTTGCGGCGCCTCATGCACTTCCTAGGGAAGATGGTGGCAGCCATGGAAGCAGTTCCCTTTGCGCAGTTTCATCTGCGCCCACTTCAATGGGACATTCTCCGCCAATGGGACGGAAGGTCAACGTCACTAGACAGGAAAGTCTCCCTCTCCCAGACGGCCAAGGACGCTCTACAATGGTGGCTCCTTCCCACCTCATTGTCTCAGGGAAGATCCTTCCTGCCCCCGTCCTGGGCAGTGGTCACGACAGATGCGAGTCTGTCAGGGTGGGGAGCAGTTTTTCTCCACCACAGGGCTCAGGGAACGTGGACTCCGCAGGAGTCCACCCTTCAGATCAATGTTCTGGAAATCAGGGCAGTGTATCTTGCCCTACTAGCCTTCCAACAGTGGCTGGAAGGAAAGCAGATCCGAATCCAGTCGGACAACTCCACAGCGGTGGCATACATCAACCACCAAGGAGGGACGCGCAGTCGGCAAGCCTTCCAAGAAGTCCGGCGCATTCTAATGTGGGTGGAAGACACAGCATCCACCATATCCGCGGTTCACATCCCAGGCGTCGAAAACTGGGAAGCAGACTTCCTCAGTCGCCAGGGCATGGACGCAGGGGAATGGTCCCTTCACCCGGACGCGTTTCAGGAAATCTGTCGCCGCTGGGGAGTGCCGGACGTCGACCTAATGGCGTCCCGGCACAACAACAAGGTCCCGGCATTTATGGCGAGGTCGCGCGATCAAAGAGCTCTGGCGGCAGACGCCTTAGTACAAGATTGGTCGCAGTTCCGCCTCCCATACGTATTCCCGCCTCTGGCACTCTTGCCCAGAGTCTTACGCAAGATCAGATCCGATTGCAGCCGCGTCATACTCGTCGCCCCAGACTGGCCGAGGAGATCGTGGTATCCGGATCTGTGGCATCTCACGGTCGGCCGACCGTGGTCACTTCCAGACCGACCAGACTTACTGTCCCAAGGGCCGTTTTTCCATCAGAATTCTGCGGCCCTGAACCTGACTGTGTGGCCATTGAGTCCTGGATCCTAGCGTCTGCAGGATTATCCCAAGGAGTTGTAGCCACAATGAGACAGGCTAGAAAGTCGACTTCTGCTAAGATCTACCACAGAACGTGGAAGATTTTCTTATCCTGGTGTTCCGCTCAGGGAGTGTCTCCCTGGCCATTTGCATTGGCCACTTTTCTTTCTTTCCTGCAATCGGGGTTAGAAAAGGGCTTGTCGCTCAGCTCCCTTAAAGGGCAAGTCTCGGCACTATCCGTGTTTTTTCAGAAGCGTCTAGCACGTCTTCCTAAGGTGCGCACGTTCCTGCAGGGGGTCTGTCATATTGTGCCCCCGTACAAACGGCCGTTAGATCCATGGGATCTGAACAGGGTACTAGTTGCTCTCCAGAAGCCGCCTTTCGAGCCTCTGAAGGAAGTTTCCTTTTCTCGCCTGTCACAGAAAGTGGCGTTTCTTGTTGCGATCACATCGCTTCGGCGAGTGTCGGAGCTGGCAGCTCTGTCATCCAAGGCTCCCTTCCTGGTGTTCCACCAGGACAAGGTAGTGCTGCGCCCCATTCCGGAGTTTCTCCCTAAGGTCGTATCCTCGTTTCATCTTAATCAGGATATATCCTTGCCTTCCTTTTGTCCTCATCCGGTCCACCGGTATGAAAAGGACTTACGTTTGCTAGATCTGGTGAGAGCACTCAGAATCTACATTTCCCGCACGGCGCCCATGCGCCGTTCCGATGCACTTTTTGTCCTTGTCGCTGGCCAGCGCAAGGGGTCGCAGGCTTCTAAAGCCACCCTGGCTCGATGGATCAAAGAACCAATTCTGGAAGCCTACCGTTCTGCTGGGCTTCCGGTTCCTTCAGGGCTGAAAGCCCACTCAACCAGAGCTGTGGGTGCGTCCTGGGCTTTGCGACACCAGGCTTCGGCTCAACAGGTGTGCCAGGCAGCTACCTGGTCGAGTCTGCACACTTTCACCAAACATTATCAGGTGCATACCTATGCTTCGGCGGATGCCAGCTTAGGTAGAAGAGTCCTGCAGGCGGCAGTGACATCCCCGTAGGGGAGGGCTGTTTTGCAGCTCTAACATGAGGTATCTCTTTACCCACCCAGGGACAGCTTTTGGACGTCCCAATCGTCTGGGTCTCCCAATAGAGCGCTGAAGAAGAAGGGAATTTTGTTACTTACCGTAAATTCCTTTTCTTCTAGCTCTTATTGGGAGACCCAGCACCCGCCCTGTTGTCCTTCGGGATTTTTTTGTTGTTTGCGGGTACACATGTTGTTCATGTTGAACGGTTTTTCAGTTCTCCGACGTTATTCGGAGTTAATTTGTTTAAACCAGTTATTGGCTTCCTCCTTCTTGCTTTGGCACTAAAACTGGAGAACCCGTGATACCACGGGGGGGTATAGCCAGAAGGGGAGGGGCCTTGCACTTTTTAGTGTAGTGCTTTGTGTGGCCTCCGGAGGGCAGTAGCTATACCCCAATCGTCTGGGTCTCCCAATAAGAGCTAGAAGAAAAGGAATTTACGGTAAGTAACAAAATTCCCTTCTTACTCCTTCTTTCAATTTCACAAAGGGTCACACGAGAAAATGTACCATACAATTTGTTGTGCAATTTCTCCTGAGTCCGGCAGGGCTCGGATGGGAAGGAGCGCCATTTGAATTTTAGAGTGCAAATTTGTTTGGAATAGATAGCGGATGCCATGTTGCGTTTGGAAAGCCCCTGATGTGCCTAATAGTGGAGCCCCCCACTGGGAATGAGCACCATTTAATTTTTAGAGCAGAGATCTTCCTAGAATACGGTAGTTTGCTGACTCCATTTGCATAGCCCCTAGCTGGAGGATGAATGATATGTCAAAATTGTGGGTTGAGTTGGAGTCCCAAATAATGGGTTACTCAAATATGTCTCATTTATTATGTTATCTCAGATTGTCAAAACAAATGGTTTTTACTCATTCACCCACTATTAAAACAAAACAAGGACTTACCGATAGGTGGAACATTGATGCCTTTAAGATTGGAAGAGACCCCCCCACTCTTATCCCTCATCTTATTCCTTTCATGGGTGGCATACTAAGGGCATTACAAAATTGGCAGATATTATGAGGAATGGTGTTCCGGTCCTGTTTTCTGATATAATGAGCTCCTTTAGCTTTGATAAGGAAAACTTCTTCAAATACAGTGGAACCTTGGATTACGAGCATAATTGGTTCCGGTAGTGTGCTCTTAAACCAAGTTACTCTTAGGGGCACTTTGCACACTACGACATCGCAAGCCGATGCTGCGATACCATGCGCGATAGTCACCGCCCCCGTCACAGCTGCGATATCATGGTGATAGCTGCCGTAGTGAACATTATCGCTATGGGAGCTTCACATGCACTTACCTGCCCTGCGACGTCGCTCTGGCCGGCGAACCGCCTCCTTATTAAGGGGGCGGGTCGTGCGGCGTCATAGCGACGTCACACGGCAGGCGGCCAATTGAAGCGGAGGGGCGGAGATGAGCGGCATGTAAACATCCCGCCCACCTCCTTCCTTCCGCATAGCCGGCGTGAGCCGCAGGACGCAGGTAGGAGATGTTACTCGCTCCTGCGGCTTCACACACAGTGATGTGTGCGGCCGCAGGAACGAGGAACAACATCGTAACATCTGTATTTCCCAATTCATGGAAATGACCGACGCTACACCGATGATACGATTACGACGCTTTTGCGCTCGTTAATCGTATCAAAAATGCTTTACACACTACGATATCACCTGCGACGCCGGATGTGCGTCACTTTCAATTTGACCCCACCGACATCGCACCTGCGATGTCGTAGTGTGCAAAGTGCCCCTTAGGCTATGTGCCCACGCTGCGGAAAATGCGCGGATTTTGCAGCGGATTTCTCGCGGAAAAGCCGCGGATTTTCCAGAAATCTGCAGCACAGCTACTCCCCAGCCATTTCTATGGCATTTGGAAAATGCTGTGGATATTTCCGCAGCGGAAATCGTGCGGATTTTCGTGCGGAAAAATCTGCAGCATGTCAATTATTGTTGCGGATTTCTCCGCAGGGTCCTATATACTTACCTGCCTTCATAGAGACCCGAGTCACATTCTCCGTCCGGTGTAGCGGCAGCGGCAGCAGTGCGGTGGATCCAGCCAGGTACAGGAAGGAAGAGGTGGGCGGGGCCTGCACGAGCTCCGGTCATGTGACAGCCGGAGCTAGTTCAGGCCTGCCCACCTCCAGCACAGTGAACCAGACGCTGCCTGATAGTGACCCGGCCGCCGGAAAGCGAGGTGCTGCGTGATGGAGGTAAGTATGAGCATCCCGATCACTGCAGCACTTGTTCTGCATTGAGGATGCAGTGCCGAAGCCATGGTACTGTATCCTCAATGCAGAATGACCGCACTATATCCGCAAGACATTCCGCTGTATATCCGCAGCATTGAAACAGAGAAAGTTCTGTTGCGGATTTCTGGGAGCACCTGCGGAATGTCTTGCGGATATATCCGCAGGACAATGTCCCCGTGGGCACATAGCCTTAGATCAAAGCAAATTGTCCCATAGGAAATAATTAAAACGCAAACAATTCGTTCCACAACCCAAAAATATTTACTGTATTTATACAAACTTATTACAGTAATACAATATAATGTACTGTATTAATGGAATATTATTACAGTACACTAATACAGAATACTGTACTGTACAGTAAAAAAAACATATAAAACAGATTAAACTGCATGATTTAGCTTACAATAGAATTATTGGTGTGCAGGAGATAGCATCAGACTTAGCATGACCAATGATCAGAAAATCATCTAAATAATGCAACACCCCTCCAAAATCACATTCTTGTTGCAAAATCAATTGAAGAAAAGTATATAGAACTTAAAAAAACTCTTCATTATACTCTCCTAGGGACGGTCCGGTCCAATGAGCGTTGCTGCTCTCGGTCTGACGCCTCCTCCATCTTGTGCAGTTGCTGTACTCCTTCCCAGCCACGTGTGGATGACGCGTCCTACGTCATATACACAGAGTCAACCATTGTTCTCCTGTGTATGCTCACTTTGATATCCTCTGCTGAAGGCAGAGAAAAGTACTGTAATGCTCAGACGCGATGAAATAATAATAATAATAATAATCTTTATTTCTATAGCGCCAACATATT